>NW_027526319.1:1519744-1538168 GCF_048455015.1 Haemaphysalis longicornis
TCACGAAACAAAAAAAAAAGATATATTGGTAATTATCATGATTCGACATTCAAGCAGTTAATAAGGCAATCATAAAACGACAATGCCTCCAGAAGTTCACCTCACGAGCAAGAGTGTGCGTGCGTGCACAAAGGAATGTCGGGAAAAGAGGCGTTGCCTGTTCTAAATTCTTGGCATTATTGAATCTTTGGGCACAGGTGCGGTATTTCGGTGCATATACACATTCTTTGTGTTCATCAACAGCTGAGCATTAGCACATGTTCTTGTCCTGTGTTTTTGCAATTGTGAGCTTAGGTTCAATTTTCGTGCTGTTTTGTCGTGTTTTACAAGTCACAGTTTGCCTGGTAACATATTCATTTGCTAGAAAACGTTTTCAAGCAAGTTATGGCTTTTTGCAAAATTTACTTGAAGGATTTATTGCTCTGTTTATTAGGGTTGACAGGATTTGAGTATTGTATTTAATGTAAATGGTGTACACTTTGTGCTCAACCTTTAGTGGCAGTGTACGTTTGGCTGCTCCAATAAGAGCATGAACAGTAAAGAAAAGGAGATATTTACCATACATATATGTGGCTGATGACTATTCTGTGGGCGTGCGAAGTTTTGTTGGTTATAATTGTCAGATGACGACTATTATGTGTAGCTATGCACGTTGATAGGGACATTTGAAAATTGAAAAATAACTAAAACATTTTCTTGTCTTTTTTGCCGCTATTATACCTATAAATATGATAACATGCGTTATCCCTACGTGTTGCCATTCAAACTTCCTTGACAGATCTCTACATACACAGTAAGCTGTTTGTATAGTTCCAGCTTTGAAAAAAATTCCCCCGCATTTCCCCGAGGGGGAGAATGTGAAAGTGCGAATGCACGGTTGTCGGCCCGCTTGCGGCGCTTGCGCTCGGCCCCCGCAGCCCACCGCCTCGCCGCCTTCTCTTCCATCTCTTCCATCGGGTTTGTAGTATCACGTGTACACCACGCAGTTATCAAGCCGCTATAACGCCGCTGAGTCGCCAACGCACGCCGCTGACGACGTAGTTTGAATGCGTTAAAGATATAAGGCGCGTCACTAACGCTGATATCACGTCGCGTCCGTGGCTTGGTCGGTAGAGCGTCGCGCTGCGGCCGCAAAGTCCGCGGATCGAAACGTGGCGCCGGATGCTGTTTTTCTTTATAGAGGAACACTGCGGACGCCAACGCCGCCGGCGGTGCATGGTTTGGGGTAGCTTATAAAGTGCATTCGCACTTAATATCTGGTTCAATGTTTATTTTAAAAATTTTGGCTAGAACATTGTAAGGGAGTTTCACGTAGTGTATTGCAATCATAGTTTATTCGTCTTCATTGCGTTTTTTTCTTTAGACCGCATAGGGTTGACTTTAATAAACCAACCAAATGCAGTTGTGCTTGTCTATATCCTCAGCACGAAACAGACAAGACAGAAGGAAAAGTAATATATGGGACAAGCTCGTAATGTCAAGTAAAAAAACCTATTGGAGTTGCATACAAATTATACCCAGCATGCATACAAAAAACAAGATATTTAACCTAATAATGCACGAGGCTTTAATAGGGTTAAATTTTAATTTATTTTTTGTGTGCCTATTTGCTGCACATTTTTTTGTAACCTCAGAGCCTGTCCTGTGTTTTCTTGTCCCCTTGTACTGTATGTTTTGCACTGTCGAGCAGCTCATTCACCAACATTACTACAATTGTACATTTTGATTTCTTTGTGCTGCTCATGATAAAATAGTTCACCCCGTCGCTTATTTTTGCTCTGCTCTGGCTCACGTCTCCCCGCACGGACAGCATCTTTTCTGTTTTATTTTTGTTGTATTTGGCACCTTTTACGGCAGCACAAGGCAGGGTCGTTTTCGGTGCCGCTTAGTTTCTCCTCTTTTTAAAATTTTTTTAACCTGCATTATTTTTGTTGTTGAAACGAACCGAATATATTTAACGAAGCTCTGTAACTTTTCTTTATGCATTTGTGTTTTTCCATAAGTCTGCCCAAGGCCGCCTTGCCAGCATACTAAACAGTGTTGACATGAACCACGAAACCAGTGGTAGTAGGTTGGAAGAGTTTTGATTATATGTACTTCGTCTTCAGGCTAACTATTATGGAATGTCCATCATGGCATTAGTGGTTTTTCGCTCTGGAAAAAGCTGCTGTGGTACAAAAACCATGAAGGAAAATTTGTTCGAAGCCCTACAACAATACGTGTTGCTAGCCATAGAATACTATGCGTTCAATATAGCTGACATCTGAGCCTAAATTGTCCATCCAATTATTGCAACCTGTACCCTGCACATTTGTTCAGAACAGTGGTTTTTAATGTGGATAGTATTTAGTATTTTTCTGGTCTATCAAAGGAATAAGCGGGAGATCCACACGTCTCAGCAATGAATGAATTCGAAAGCTAAAAATAACTTGGAGGCATTGAAAAGGTATTGCAAAATAGCTGATGGTAATTGAGAGAGACCAGACATCGAAGCTGCATAATAGCTGCTTACAACAAAATAGAGATCATTACTTTTTAGAGTCAGTGAGCCTCCCTCATCTATATTGCCTAAAACGTATTGTTGGGCTTCTCATGTGTACCAGCTACTTACAACTGCACAATGCATGACAACGGACATAGGCAGGGAATGGGAATGACAACCGCATACGTTTCCTGTGTATACAAGCATGCAAGCCATTTAGGCAGGTGTCCAAACATTCCTCATAAGTGAACCCAAGTCATTGGTGCTTTTATTCCATAGCTTTTTTTGGCTGGTAACCTGGCATTCTGGGGATTCCGATGAAACTTTTTTAACCTTGAGTCATTTTTGCTGGTGCTGAACATCTGGTGACATGAGGTGGCTTTTTATATTGAGAGGAGATAATGTATATGTGAGCAAAATATTTTGAATTACTACCACTGCTGGTACGGTTGATGTAAAAACAATTTAGCACACATGAGGCCTTAAAAATTCAAGCAATGGCACAAGTAATAAATAAGAATTAGTGTATTCTTGGTAAGAATTTATTATCAGATTTGCTTTTAGGGAATTAAAATTGGGCTAAATATCAGCATCGAACAGAATCATACGTGAAACAGAACATAAGCAAAATGGGGTATTTTTTTTAAATGTTACGTTTGGTATACTATATTCTGATATCAGCTTGCTTTCTCTTTCCATCCTGCACATGTGCCAAGTTAGCTGTGCCACAGCAGCTAATCAAGGCCACCATCGTGTCCCTAGTGACACGGGAAATCAAGGCTCAGTCCGCCGCATAGTTCTATTTAAAAATTAAATCGGTCATGAGTCGCTGAGCTTTGTCTCTGCTTTTATATTTCAGCAGCTTTGACTGGCAGGCCTTTCAGCTAGTTGTCGCTGGCTAAATATATGTGTGACTATTACTACTTCCGATTTACATCATGTGACACTGCAAAAACGTCCCGATTTTGCCCAATAACACTTACTTGCAGAAAAGCGTAAAATGTGTAAATATGTATTAGGTAAATATGACCTAAAATATTCACATAGTTCTAGAAACGCATACATAAATAGCAGGGACACGTCAGGAAGTACGCAGAAATAAATGAAGAAGCTCTGTAAGAATATCTCATGAAGTACATAAGATATCATCACAAAAGCCATAGAAGTGTATCAAGAAGTACACATAAATCTACTTAAAAAGGCTGCAAAAATACACCAGAAGTTCTGCAGAAAATCGCTCGTCAAACTCTCTACAGAAACTCCGTGAGAAGTGCATCGGTACGCATAAATCTACTTAAAGTCTGCAAAATACATCAGACGTTCTACAGAAGTTCTACAGAAAATCACTCGTCAAACTCTCTACAAAAACTCCGTGGCCAAATACTTGTTGAAACACATCAAGAGCTGGTCAAAAAATTCTTCAAAAACTCAACAAAATCTCTATACAAAAGGAAGACAAAACTCTAGAAAAATACTTCAAAAACACAACCGGATTTTTTGTGAGGGAAGTGCTACTGCAAGACCAAGTTCTACTAAAGAAGAGGAAGATTTAGCCATCGCGCTGGCGCTCACGCAGTCCACAGCCCGTACAGCCATGACGGACTCTCAAGAATCGTACCGAAGTTACCAATCGGGATAGGTGGCCCCTCTAGCACATCGAATATTATCAAGTCGATGCCCCAACCGAAAGGTGCAAATTGTGTGGATGCCTGCCCACGACTCCATGGAGGGCAACGAATTTTCTAAACAATAGGCCCTCGTAATGACCAACCAGGCCCTGGAGAGTACGGTAGAGCTTATGCCACTCACTACATTCCAAGGGATTACTCAGCACTACAGGTTTAACGTAGGACAACCTCCCCAATCCCACATCCAAGCCTCACAAAGGATCAGGAAAGAACTCTACGGCTTCTTCAATTAAATACATATCCTCACCCCACCCGACTCGTACCTAATGAACCGAAGAAAATCTTCAGCCAGATGCAAAATCTGACAGAAGCCAGGGACACTCAGGCACATTACTGTAGAATGTAAAATTACGCCAGCATTGCCACCACTAATATTCCCTTCTCCCCACCCCCAAGAGCAGTGAGAGACACTGCTGTCTAGCCCCTCCCTCCTGGTCCAGCTCATCCTCGTCAAAGGGCAGCCGTGGTCAAGACGGCCAGTGGATTCGCGTGAATAGAGAACCACTCCCACATGATCTTCTGGTCAACGCTCCTAATAAAAGTTCTCTCTCTCTCTCGCCCCCGCCCGAACTGCGCCTCCTCGCAGTGTTGCCATGACAATTACTACGCCTCCGAGGTCAAGATCACGGCGACGTTGCTATGGTAATTACAACACACTTTTGCCCGCCCAGGCTTGCCAGGGGAGAATTTGGCGCTAATACCACAATTAGCCGGGTTGAAGGCTGCGATGCAACCGACCACGCCTGCGGCGTCTAACCATCCTGAATATGTAGCTCGGCTTGCTAATGAGTTGAAGCGGAAACGTGAGTACGAGCGCGCAAAGCGGCAGGCTGAAAAGAGCGAAAAACGGGAATTTAGGCGAGCTAAACGTCTGTCTAGGGGACGCAGAAAACAACCGCGACGAGCTTTAGAGGCGGCAATGGACGTGTCGCCTCCGACGACAGTTTCTGAAACTGACGAAGCGAACGAAGACAATGAGTACTCGACGTTCGAGTAGCCATATCCTTCAGTTGGCAAAGTGTGCTTTGGCTGCTTCCTCGTGCATAACCGTCGTAGCCGAGCTAAGCCATTGCCGTTTTTATTTTCCGACGCAGTATATGTAACAGCGCACGCCAAGCGCTCCTTTGTGTTATTTTACTGCTACTCAGTTACAGAAACTCTACTGCCTCATCAGAAAAGCCCACAAAGCGGAGCTGCAGATACTCCTGTACTTGTACAGTGCCAGATAATACCGCGTGGGGATACATAGTAATGCCGAGGAGCTTGAGGAGGCACACTTCTCAGGACAAATGACACGCGCGACTACCTCAACGGGATTGCACATCAGAGACCCACTAGGGATTCGTGCTCTCCTATACCCGCTCAGAAATTCGACCTTCCCCCATCTATTCACGCTCAACCAGTCGTCTGCCCTATACAGCACCTCCGTTGCCCGGTGTGTCATGCGGGCCGCAGAATGTAACTAGCGCAGGTTCTAGATCAACGCGTATACCAATAAAACCATACATCTTATACGTGGACGCGGCACAATATGGGCCTGAACGTGGGACAGGTGGCGCTGCTGGCGCCGTTCAACAGCGCCACCCGCGGAAGAAAATCACAAAAATGGTCTGGAAATGCCCTGGCGTGTGGATGTCGAGCACGCGTGTTTCTGTGACGTTAAAAAGTGCAACCGCTCGTTACCCTGATGATGTTAGTGATATGACACACACAATTTTTTGTCAGAAATTAGTTGTGGGCGACGCATCTTCTTTTTATTATTGCCTAATTTATGTTAATTATTAATTAGTTATTATTAATTGATTGGGTTAAAAGTCAAATTAATGTCCCTAGGGCTTGGAGGTATCAAATTAAAGGTCTCGATGAAGGGAATCTCGTGGGAAAAATTAGAAGTTGCCTCCTTGTTATAGTCATGAGATAGTTACGTAAGTCACGAATTGGGTTAAAAGTCAAAGTGGTGCAACTAGCGCTTCTGATGTATCAAATTTAAGGTCTTGATGAGGGGAATCACGTGGAATAAATTAAAAATTGCTGCTGGTTTTATTTATAGTCACGTGAGTCACAAATTGGGTTAAAAGTCAAAGTGGCGCCACTAGGGCTTGTGAGGTATCAAATTAAAGGTCTCGATTACGGGAATCACGTGGAACAAATAAAAAATTGCTTTCTGGTTATAGTCATGAGGTAGTCCGTGAGTCATAGATTCGGTTAAAAGTGAAAGTGTTGCCACTAATGCTTGTGAGGTATCAAAATAAAGGTCTCGATTAGGGGATCACGTGGGATACAGTGAAAATCGCTTCCTGGTTAAATCATGAGGTTGTCATGTGGGTCAAAAATTGGGTTAAAAGTCTAAGTTATGCCACTAGGGCTTGTAAAGTATCAAATTAAAGGTCTCAATTAGGGAATCACGAGGGACAAATTAAAAATTGCTTCAGGGGATAGTCATGATAGTCACGTGAGTCGCAAATTGGGTTAAAAGTCAGTGGTGCCACTAGGGCTTGTGAGAAATCAAATTAAAGGTTTAGATTAATGGAATCACGTGCGATCAAATTAAAAATTGCTTTCTGGTTATAGTAATGAGATAGTCACGTGAGTCGTGGATTCGGGTAAAAGTGAAAATGTTGCCACTAATGCTTATGAGGTATAAAATTAAAGGTCGCGATTAGGGGAATCACATGGGAGAAATTAAAAATTGCTTTCTGGTTATAATCATGAGATGGTCACGAGTCAGAAATTAGGTTAAAGTGAAAGTTACGCCACAAGGGCTTGTGAGGTATCAAATTAAAGGTCTCGATGAGAGGAATAACATGGGACAAATCAAAAATTGCTTCTGGGGATAGTCATGAGATAGTCACGTGAGTCACAAATTGGGTTAAAAGTCAAAGTGGTGCCACTAGGGCTTGTAAGAAATCAACTTAAAAGTTTCGATTAGGGGAATCACCTGGGATGAAATTAAAAATTGCTTTCTGGTTATAGTCATGAGATAGTCACGTGAGTCATGGATTGGGTTAAAAGTGAAAATGTTGCCACTAATGCTTGTAAGGTATCAAATTAAAGGTCTCGAAGGGGAATCACGTGGGACAAATTAAAAATCACTTTCTAGTTATAATCATGAGATAGTCACATGAGTCAGAATTTGGGTTAAAGTCAAAGTTATGCCACTGGGACTTGGGAGGAATCAAATTAAATGTCTCAATGAGGGGAATCGCATGGGATAAATTAAAAATTTCTTCTTTTTATAGTCATGAGATAGTCACGTGAGTCATGTATTCGGTAAAAGTGAAAATGGTACCACTAGGGCTTGTGGGGTATCAAAATTCAATCAGAGGAATAATGTGGGACAAATTAAAAATTGCTTCCTTGTTGTACTCATGAGATAGTCACGTGAGTCATAGGTTGGGATAAATGTGAGTGTGATGCCACCGGGCTTAGGAGGGATCAAAAAAAGGTCTCGATCGAGAATGTTTTCGAACTTTTTTTGTGAAAAGATAACAGTGGAATATTTTTAAATAAAATTATAAAAATCACCAGTTTAAGTGACGTCAGTAGACATCACAAGCCGACACAAGTACGCGAAAAATTCGTATTAGGGTAGAGCTCACATTGTGGACGCGATTTTCTCTTTACCTAGTACTTGTTTGCGTTTCTTTATTTTAAAAACAACATTAAGAGGAAATATGTTTGGCGACAGTTTTTAGAAACCGTATTTTTTGGTGTATTAGTGAACTTTCGTCACTGTTGATGCGCCACTGCTGTCGAGGCCACTCAATTCGCCGCTGAATGAGATCCAGAAGCTTGGTTCGCCGGTAAATATTATTCACCTCAAACGTCCTTCGGTGTTGTCGTGAAGCGCTGAAATATTGACGTTTAAATCAAATGCCATTCGCTCAAAAGATAATTTGATCTGCCGTCTGAAAGTTTTATAACATATGCTACGCAGTTTCGATCGTAATCCATATTATTGCTCATAAAATAAAATATTAATGATAAGGTGAAGTATTTCTATGGCAGCCGCTTGTGTACCCAAGGTAATGCGGCCTTCGCAGAACACTCCGTGCCAATACATGGCTTGCACAACTTTCGCGCTGGCCGCTTGCATAATGTAGTTGGCCCAAGCGGGGCGCGATGGTGAAGTAACACAAGGGCGAGGAGGGAACACATCGAGTAAATGGAGCCGTCAATAGCTCCCCGGCACCACCGTAGTATAACCGGTTATACCCGATTGCAACAGTACAAAAAAGGGCCAACCGGCAAAGAGAATTTTGTCCACCCGAAGGTGGAGAGAAATTAACGGGAAAAGCTTTCTTGCGACCCACCGCCAGGGGGACGAGCCCGGGGGGACCCCCCTTGTCCCCCATAGGAAAAAGCCGGATAGGGTGCGTTGCTGGGAACGGGAACTTGGACATCGGGAAGGGGTATGGGAAGAAGGGTGGGAATGGGGGGAGCAATTTTGCTCCAATCCTTTTGTCTGACTCTCTTCCAAGACTGATTGCTCAGCGAGGGCATCAGGCAGTGCCAATTGCCAAATATGCGGTCCCTGCCGCGGGTTACCGCTCACCCATAGGGTCCGATAACTGGGCCCCAACTGTTGGAGACAGGAAGTACCCTATTTAGTGGCGACGGTCGGGCCCCCACCGGACCCCCAGCTCTGCGGCCGATGCGTACTAACGTCCTCGATCAACTGTCTCGCACCAGGTACTCACGAATCACCAGTGAAGCTTTCCACTATACACGGGTGAGAACTTCACATGTGTTGCTCTCAGCCCACCACGGAAAATATTTGTACGGGGTTCTTTCTAAACACGGGCTGATTTTTTTCGGCCACTGCCAAAAACGTTACTCGGATTTGGACATATATACTGTAAATGTCGAATGAAGTGAGCCACAACGCTGTGCTATCTGAGGAGGTACAAGATGTCTAGCGGAGCTGTAGGACAACGATCGTTACAATGATAATCATAGCCACTTTTTTGTCTACGCCTCGAATTCATATGGTATTGGGATGAAAGTGGGCGGATGAGTATTCATGTTTTGTAATCACACATGTGGTAAAAATGGATCTATGTCCTTATTAAGCGTAAATGCAAGTAGGGTGCCATAATCCCGCTCTATATGGTGCGAATTTACAAGCGAATTATTAGCTGCGGCGTCGCTAGAGGGGCAGTATGTCTTTTTGCTGCACAGGCTAAAACAATTCAAGCGATCGATTTTCGTTGCTGCCGAAGCTACAAAATTGCTTCCACAGGTACAGAGGCGCAGTTGGAGAAGACGAAGCGAGAAGCGACTTAAGGAGAACCAAAGGGAGAATGGGCTCAGAATACAAGAACAAGTGAACACTCCTAAGATGGCGTTACCGGTTGCACGAAAGGGGTGGTCACAGCCTCTCCAAAACTTTCCTTATTTTCATGGTGGAATAGTTTACAAATGGTGGCGCCAGTATTAAGATAGTTGTGAATACTTGTGCCGAGACGACAAAACAGGTATCTCTGTATTGGGATAAATGCATGTTGATTTATTCATTGCACTCCTAAGGAGCAGAAAAAAGTACAGTGCTGTCACCTTAAAAGAGCAATACTGCTGAACGTCTTGCAGGGCTTATCACGGCGCTGTTGCGCCGCACATTCTCTAAGAAAAGAGTGACGTCGCCACGAGTATTCTTGGTGACAGTCATCCTGGACGGCACATCACGTGACTGCGGCGTTACGCGTTCCGTCAGTGGCTTGCAACATACTCTCTCGAGCATGAAGTCGTTTATAACAAATTTCACTACAGGAAAGTCTGGCACTGCAATCACGTGCCGTCATGGGACTGCTTGAAAAGGTTACATTTTACTTCACCTGCCTTTCAAATTCCTGTGCTTCGTGATTGACAACTGTTTTCCCGAAGGCGGCTCGAGTTTCTTTTCCCCCTAGCAGCACGACGCTCCCCATCCAATTACTTCGGAGCAAGCACTGCTTGCTTTCTTGAGGCGCTGTGTGTTGCTTTTTTTGGTCTGTTTATTCGTGGCAAAGAGCCTTAGAAAAAAGAGCTCTGAACAGATGGAGCGGACGTATTAGAGTCGGATCGAATTGAGCAAACTTCGACTGCATCTATGATGGTAAGAGACCGAGGGTGGGGGGGGGGGGGAGACAAGGGGGTTTTACAGGCACGGATGGCAGAAGACTACTGTCTTTCGATGACATTTGCAGCAAAGGACGGAGATATAGGGCCTTTTTATTATTTCAGTTCAAAATTCAAATTATGGGGGCTTAACGCCCCGCGGCTGTGCACCTAGGTCACGAGGGCTCTGGATTACTTTTGTGCACCTGGGCATCTTTGACGCGTGACGAAATCTCGACAGAACATCGTCTTTTTTTCTGCTCCATATGAAAAGCAGAGATTGCGAACGGGTTCAAACCCGCGTCCTAGGACTCAGCAGCATAACTCAGCCACTGCAGCGGGTGGTATTTTCAGTTACTGCTGTAAGACTGACAGGGGATGTAAAACGGCTTCCAAAGCGCGCTGGTTCGGCATGTGTATATTCGCTTACTACCATAAAAACGTAAAGCACCAGATATGTTTACCATCCTGGTACATTATTGTGTTTGTGCTACGTACGTTTCTCCACATGGCATATCAGCCGCAAGTAACAAAGTAGCAATAAGGAAGCAAAACAAAGGAATGTATTTAATTTATATAGAAGACAAAAGCGTTATTTCGAATTGCAAGGAGATGCCACCTCAGTAGAGTTGTGAGTTTTCATCAAATAGCGAAGGGCGTGAAAAAATTTTCTTTTCGTGTTATTTTTAGAAAAATATCGAAAATATAAAAAAACACGATTCCAAACATACCAAAAGATCGACATGTTTTTAAAGGGCTGGTGAAGAGCTTTTCAAAACATTTGTTGGTGGCATTCCTTTATAATTTTCGTGACGCTAAATAAAGAAAATGTGTTTATTTCTTGTGAAAATACACCCAAACAGCCTTTTTTCGAAAGCAAACGACCCCTGTTCATTGTGCGGTCAGAGCACTGCCTGCCTTTCGCGATTGGGCCCCTGTAGATAACGTCCTATTCGGAAGCCCCGGAGTTGCGTCGACCACTTAGCCTGCAGAGCTCATTCTGTTCCCATTCAGAAACGGGTCAGAAAGTACCTAGGAAAATTGAAGAGGCACAAATCCTTTTCTTAGAATAGGGGAGCTGGAAGGAAGCACAAACTGAACAAGTCTGCTCGCGGCGAGCTTCAAAAAGGGGTTTTAAGCTCGCCGACTCATGGCCGACTTTGGATTTTGGGATGCAGGGATCTTGTGCAGACATGGTATTGTCGCTTTCACTACCAGCGCGAACACCCTTACCTAGCACAATTTTCAAAACCCCATCAGCCTCTTTCTCGCCTGTGCAACTTTATTTTTACATTCGGGAGGGCGATAACAAGCTCTGGGGCATCACTTTGAATTTTAACCCAATCTATGTCTCACGGCACTCTGCGGGAAACAATATTTTCTTTGTCACACGTAATTCCCCTCATCGAGACATTTATTCTGTTACCACACAAGCCCTAGCGGCATCACTTTCATTTAACCAAATCCATGACTCACGTGACTAGATTGTGACTATAACCAGGATGCAATTCCTAATTTGTCCCATGTGATTCCCCTCGTCAAGACCATTATTTGATACCTTACAAACCGAGTGGCATCAATTTGACTTTTAACCCAATCTATGACTCACGTGACTAGCTCATGCCTATTCGCCGCGAGCTCGACATGTAGGTGGCGACAGCGTCGCGCTGCTAGTGTGGATGCTCCGCTGAGCGGCCCGTAAGAATGCACACTCTGGGCACGGCCGCTCGATGGAAACTATGCTCTGGGCGCGCTTCGTGCCTTTTTCTCGCCGTATGTGCGCACAAACGGTGCAAACAAGAGTGGTATGCTGTAGTTCGGTTCCTCAACGTTCAATGTATAGCATGGAAGCGGCAGTCAGTTTTTATTACTACGCAAAAAAAAAAAAAGCGACGACTCATCGGGAATCTCAGAATGGCCGTAATTGTGACAATGAACTTGTACGCTTTGGCTCGTAGCAAGCTCGATCTTTCCAGACTATGGCTTTGAGCCTTCAATAACAGCATAAATGGAAACAAATCAGGAAGCCTCGATCTCTGAAATTCAGTTTACAACGGCAATCTCAACTGCTTTCACTGGTAGCATGACGCATTCTTGCATTTGTGGGATGCTCTGAAATGGTAACACTACTTAACTGCCCCGAAATTCCTTCTAAGAGCTTACGATGTTTTTTGTATGTTCAAAAGACAACATAAAATTACTAAATTTTGATCAGCGCAGAGATATAAATGTAACCGCTCTAACGGGTCTTTTAAATGAGATTTTAGAGGCTCTGAAGGAAGGTTTGATGAATAACGGTTTCGGATCACTTATTTACGGCTTTCGTCGCAAGTGAACTTGCGAATTGAATTGTCAACGCACGCAGTACAATCAACATCTCATGTTTAGCTAGGTTCTCGCAAAATGACAAGCAGGTTTACAGCGTGCAAACCAAGCTTCTGGGACCTCACAGTGAGCACAAATTTTCTGTTACGGCTGCTCTGTTGACCATTTGCGTTCCTTTTAGAATCTAACAGCTGCCTGCAACAGCGAGATGTGTTTGCATTCTTGCCTATAAGGTCCCTTACCAACCCTAAAGATGGCAATAAATGAAGTTGCAGTGTTGCATATGTAGTAAAACATTTCCTTTTTATTTCTCGTTGCAAATCAGCGGAACGGGTTCCCGGTAACTACTTTGTTTTGTAAACTGAATATCGCCTTTGTCTTGGCATTTAATTCTTGAGGATTGGTTAAAAAAATGAAATTCTGTGCATTTCGTTTTTTTTTTCGGGAAGGGGGAGGGGGGGGGGGTCCTGCCAACGTTGCAAGAGCAGCGAGAAGAGGACGCATGTAACGCGCGCGAAAAGCCATACTATGGTTATCAGTATTCTTACAATCTAAACTACACTAGGCGTCGTGTTCTGTAGCGGTGAAAAAGCAGTACACGTATTTTCAAAACTGATTAACCCCCCCTTTGGTCCGAGATTGTCCAGGAATTGTGGGACGCCTTTTTCAAAATTGTATTGAAAGCAAGCATTGTGGGAAAATATATTAAAAAAAAAACAGCGAGTCATGGCACACACCCCTCACACATGTGGGCAACAACGTGCATTATATGACGCGTTTTCTCCTCTTTCTTTAAACTTAGGTCCACCTTAAGAGGTTAAGATGTGACCATATTAGGCATTTGGTTATTCTGAGTGAGACACGTTTCTGGACAAGGTGATTCATGTCGTATTTGAAAATGACATATATGAAAGTGACACGCCACATGACTGACGCAAACTCACAACTGCTTAATTTTACCGAAAAATCCCCCCTAAATACTCTTGCGTATCCATAGAAACGTATCTTAAATAATACGTAAAATTAGCAACTCGATACAGTTGAATAAATGTTTATTCCTCCTCCTCAGTATAAACAACGACTGTCCAAAAATGGTATTTATTTTAGAAAAGGTACGGGAAGGACACGATCACACAGGCGCTTGCGGGTGTAAAATACGTGTCCGGTAAAGTATGGGCGATAGCGCTCGGGTCGTGTGCAGTGTAAATGTTTTTGTTTGTTTCTTTTTTCTATAAGGACACAGCTCAATTTTACAAGGATGTGTAATTTGCACGCGTATGCACAGGTCTTGTCGCTTCTTACCCGTTTCGCGTACTAAACTTTTATCCTTTAAATAATCACCACGCCACCTTCAAAAAGCACCCTTCGACGTTCCCGAAACGGCAGACGACTGCACTAAGAAAAGTGCAATGTGTGGAAGCAATGTTTATAACACGTTTCACACTCACGCGGTGACCACGGCGAATATGTTTCGTGGAACTAAACCAGCGCATTAACCCGCAACGGCCGCTGATTATTGCGTTTCTAGAGGGAATGCGCAAGCAGAGGTAACTATGTCATTGCTTACTGCCAAACGAGCACACATATTGGTTGTTTTTTCGTGTGCAGCACGCGTTTTGCGCCACACGCAACGTGAAAAAGCAGACGACGCGAGAGCGCCATCCACACTAGGAGCGGTTCGTCCCGCCGCCGCCAGGGGGCGACTGTGTTCGCGCTCGGGGCGAATAGCCGGGTAGACATATTTCATTTGTTTTACGTGACTCCCCTAATTGACACATTTAATTTGATACCTCACAAGCCCTAGTGCACCACTCTGAATTTTAACCCTATCTATGAATCACGCGACTACCTCATGACTATAACCAGGGAGCCATTTTAATGTGTCCCCCATGATTCGCCTCACCGATACATTTAATTTGATACCTCACAAGCCCTAGTGGCATCATTTTGACATTTAATGCAATTTATGACTCACGTGACTCTCTCATGACTATAACCAGGAAGCGATTTTTAATTTGTCCCCCATTATTCTCCTCACCGAGACTTTTATTTTGATACCTCACAAGCCCTAGTGACATCACTTTGATTTTCAACCAATCTATCACTCACGTGGCTATCTCATGACTATAACAAGGAAGCGATTTTTAATGTGTCCCTATGATTCCCTCATCAAGACCTTTAATTTGATACCTCACAAGCCCTAGTGGCATAATTTTGACTTTTACCCAATTTTTGACTCACGTGACTATCTCCTGATTATAACAAGGAATCGATTTTTATTGTGTCCCCAAGATTCCCTACATTGAGGCCTATAATTTGATACCTCTCAAGCCCTAGTGGAATCATTTTGACTTTTAACCCAATCTATGACTCACATGACTATCTCATGCCTATAACCAGGAAGCAATTTTTAATGTGTCCCTATGATTCCCTCATCGAGACCTTTAATTTGATACCTCACAAGCCCTAGTGGCATAATTTTGACTTTTACCCAATTTTTGACTCACGTGACTATCTCCTGATTATAACAAGGAATCGATTTTTATTGTGTCCCCAAGATTCCCTACATTGAGGCCTATAATTTGATACCTCTCAAGCCCTAGTGGAATCATTTTGACTTTTAACCCAATCTATCACTCACGTGACTATTTCATACCTATAACCCGGAAGCGATTTTGAATGTGTCCCCCATGATTCCCCTCATCGAGACCTCTAATTTGATACGTCACAAGCCCTAGTGGCATCATTTTGACTTCAACCCAATCTGACTCATCAGGGTTATCATCAACTAATTAACCTAAATTTCGTAATTATTGCTCGGGCCTTCTGCCTCGGGAAAAACGCTCGCCAAGCAATGACGGCTCTCGCGCGCAAAAAAACAAAAAAAAAAAAACGTTCCGCAGCAGTTGGCATCTCCCCACACCTGCGGCTCGTTCTTTTTTTTTCCGTCCACAATTTCCGTTTCCCGCCACTACGGCAAAAAAAAATGGCGCTAGTGTCGCGCGGCATACTCCAGGTTCCGGTTCCTATACCACCACCCCAGTTATTATGCTCTGGCCATCGTTCACCGTCGTAACGACTTCAAATATTCTCCCTTATAGTTCGCACCCGTCGCCTTGCAACGGCGGAGGAGCAGGCGATTGCACTCTTCCTTTCACAAAGGCCAACGCCGACGAAGACAGCCGTTCAAAATTTCGCCCGTTGTTTTATTTCGACGCTGTAAGTAAAACTTATCCCCCATGATAACGCACCTTCTCCAGTAGAACTGGTATAAGCCCCGGCACCCGGGAGGAAGGAGGCCGACCATGACACAGCGCGAGAATTCAAAATCCCACCAGGAGCCAGCCTAGTTCTTAACCATGGGGCCCCCTGAGTTATACATCGGCTGACTACATATGGCGACATGCGCATTATCGCCTCACCCGCCCTAAATACCACCATGCGCATCTTCAGCACAGCCACGAGCAAGCGTGTACTGGCGCCTTGTTCAGGTTGACGCCTTTCTCTGCGGGGCGGTGTGCGACCACATCCACCCTTCATTCTACCCCTCACCTTATTGTCCCGCATGTGGCCAGCGCTTCACACTTACCCGCTCTATATGGGGCTGTCCGTCCGATCTCTTCACTTTAATAACTCGTGACGAGCAATGGTAGGGTGGTCTGTGTAGCTCCGACCCGGCCGCGTCTAGGCCCTCTTGGTGGACCGAGCTGCCACAGTAGCCGCCGACCACAAACCGATAGCCAGCAGCATGCTTAAGAATTCCCTAACCCCTGTCGTTCAATAAAAGTCTCTCTCTCTCTCTCTCTCTCTCTTGTGTTTATTTTTCACCCACGCCATGGAGCGAAGTATGCTGAACGTTTCTTCTGTATGTTGTATTTTTAACCACAGTCCTATTGAATCTTAAACCCAAACATTTTGGTCTGTCTGTCTGTATGTGTCTCGTTTGTCGGTCCTTCAGTTCAGCCACCCGGCCAAAACTTATCACAATGCTTGAACGAGAAGTGCACATGGGCAAACTTTTTCCAAACCATTAAATCTACAAACAACCTTCATACTTGTCAACAATGTTCGCAAGATAAAAGAAACATTAGGCAGGTTTGAGGCAAACCGTCAATAGATAATTGCTATTTTTAGTGTTCTTTTATTTTATAATAAACAGGTGCTTGATTTTTGCGATGGGAAATAAAAAGGACGCGTTAAAAACAGTTTTCACCAAAAGTACCAGAAAATTAGCAGTGGCTTAGCTCGGCTATGCCAGGATATACGTATCAGGGACGTACCCAGAAGGGGGGCCCGGGGGGCCCGGCCCCCCCCCCCCCCCCGAAATTTTTAGGGCCATACCCCCCCCCCCCTTCCCCGCGCCACCTCTCTACTCCCATCGCACACATTCTAAAGCGCCGCTGTATGAATCCTGGGCTTGATGGCTATTTCAGGCGTTTTTTTTTTCTCGAAATAAGCCAAATCCACCTAAGGAGAATTTGAGGGAAACAAAAAAAAAACGAAACTTTGGAACCGGACCTAAATGCAATGCTGTCAAAACTATTAAATGACATGTTTTACATGTCAGCTAAGGGAAATCTATAGTGACAAGTAATTTAGAATTATGCGGATAATTTGAGAAATATTAGGATAACTTCGGATTTGGTTCCTACTCAGTTGAAACTGGCAAGTTCGTGCGTGCGGCATTCTTATGGAAACGTCATGGAAATTGGCTTTCAAGAATCGTGCAAAAACGTTTTAAACATAAAAAGGCAATAAACTTGCAACCGAGCTTCAAGAACATTAAAACTATACATGACGAGCCAGTGAGTATTCTTGGCAGCATTAGCAGCTCTTTTGGCACGCCTGAAGGCACTCATGAAGATCTTCATGGCCTTGCCATAAATTTCCAAAACGCTTCACAAGAAGCCTGCTCATATCGTCTTCTTCACCTTAATGAAGTGGCTCGTACCCACAGAGAGGGGCATTTGCCATGGCTTCTAAGCGGCAGCTAATTTGTTAGGTACGTAAATGGGAATTATGAGAGTAATATCAATACTAATAACCAAATTTACTCCGTAAGGATGATGGAGACGGGATAAAACAATATTATCACTTCTCTCAGTTTCATTTCGTTCACTTCGGTTCAGGTTATCGTAGACGTGTGGCGGCAGATAATCCGCCGATCTCCTAATTGCCCTCTAAACGCATAGGACAGCTCTCAAAAGCAAAAAAAATTAATGAAAACACCCACAACACAGCCCGAACAGTCACACCAAAAGCGATATCCCATCGGGCAAATGAATTTGCCTCATTTTGATCCATGCGCCAGAAGGGTCTGGCTCATTTTCCATACGAAGTAATATCTGCGTACACGTTTGCAGGGCATTGTCTCAACTATTTTCTTGCCACATTTTTTTCTTGGGGAAAGTTGCCCGGATTTTCTTGGCAGTGCAGTTTTATCTGACTTAGTTTTGGCTTGTGGATTTGGTCCGATTTGTTTGTCAACGTGGGATTAAAATAAACAGGCGAGGTTTGTTTGCTCCGTTTACACGCAAGCCAGTACCGCTGTACACTGGCTTCGTGCTCTGCTGCCGGCCTGCCACTTGCCATTCGTTGCACCCCCTTTACCCTGTTCGTCTGCATTCGGTGCTTGGGTCCTATCGGACAGCAGCACTTATCGCTGGTTTCGCCAGGGTGGCGGTTTCAGCGGCTCGGTAGCATATGCTTTGCTGGGGAAGAAAACGTTTTGTCTTTAAACATTCAACAAATAGAGCAGCAGCTATCGTTGGCAGGCTTTGTCCAAAAGACCATAGGCACCCCGCCTTCCCGGCAAGACCTCTGGAAGCCCAAC